>NC_133775.1:55546384-55550852 GCF_003597395.2 Chelonoidis abingdonii | reverse complement strand
CCTTCCTGATTTCACTCCTGCATGCCTGAGCAATATTTTTATACTCCTCCCTGGTCGTTTGTCCAATCTTCCACTTCTTGTAAGCTTCTTCTTTGTGTTTAAGATCAGCAAGGGTTTCACTGTGAAGCCAAGCTAGTCACTTGCCATATTTGATATTCTTTCTACACATCGGGATGGTTTGTTCCTGCAACCTCAATAAGGATTCTTTAAAATACAGCCAGCTCTCCTGGACTCCTTCCCCCCTCATGTTATTCTCCCAGGGCATCCTACCCATCAGTTCCCTGAGGGAATCAGTCTGCTTTTCTCAACTCCAGGGTCCATATTCTGCTGCTCTCCCTTCTTCCTAGTGTCAGGATCCTGAACTTGACCATCTCATGGTCACTGGTTTTTTCTCTGGGCAGAGTTTAATGTTTCATTCTTTATAGTGAGTGGCTGTATTTATTGTGCTGTTGGGCAGTTTTAGAGAAACTATGGAAGTACATTGTTCTTCCCAGAGCAGTTTGAACATTGGTGTACTGAATATTAGCCAGTTTTCTGGCTGCAGACAATTGTCCAAGCAATGGGGGTTTGTGAAGCCAGCTAAGCCTTTATGTTGAAGGGACTCTCCAGCTGCCCTGTTCGGGCAGCATTCCGTCTCTTTTGCAAGCTAGAGCAGTACAAGAGGGGTGAAGTCAAGGGACAGGATACGGCCAATATGTTTAGGATAAATAATACTTCAAATTTAATAGCACCTAATTGTATAACTTTCTCAAAGGTAATTTTTTTCATTTTACAGATGAGGGAAGTGCTTGCTCAGTGGCACACAGAGTATGACAATGTGGAATAGACTGATTCCCTGAATCCTGCTCTAAGCACTAGACCATGTTATCTCACCTGGGAGCAATGAATCCAATAGGGCAGTAGAAAGTATAATGGAGATTTTCTTAGGGAAGAAGACACCCGGTAGAATGGTCTCTGATGTAAAGCTGACTTTCTCCAAGTATCCTGAGGTTCCCCATTAATCTCTAAATCAGACCTGATCAATCAGTCAATGCAGCTACCTATTGTGTTAGTGATTTAAATTAAGTGGTTTATGGAACTGTAATATTAAAGACTTGCATTGGGCTTAATGTTGCTAAGACATTTTGTTTATGCACGAATATTGTGTAAACCAGTGCTGAAGAAATGACAGGCTTGCTGGCTGGTAAATTCATGTCCTGATAGCATGTTTACTGTATGAGGGGTACTGTTATGTCATAGTATTATAAAGGTAACCTGCAAAGGAAAACAATTATACTTCTAATCTGCTTTACGATAGATAAAGAATTTTTCTTTCAATGGGATTACTTTTGCTTAAAGTTACTCATGTGTATGAGTGTTTACAGTATCTTAGACTAAAATTGTACTCAACTTTTCTTTCAGTGACAATCTGTCATTGGAAAAAAGTTACTTTCAACACTAACAAAGCTATTAACTTTTTAAATACACGCAGGGCACAGCTTTCAAAAATAGAGGTATAAAATTAGGCACCTAAATCCATATTTAGGCACTTAAGGGTGGAATTTTGAAAGTCACTTTATTGACTGAAGAGCAAATTTGACTTCAAACCCTGAAGGAGTATAGCCTGGTGAAAATAATGCATCTTTCTTGACTTGTGGAAATTCAGTATATCAGAAGGTGATGTTGGCTGCAGATACATAGTTTATCAGCTTTGTGGTTAAGAGTTGATGGCATCCTCACAGTAAGGTTGATAATGAGACTGTCTTTTTCAGCATAAATAAGTGTTTAAAATGTAAGTCTTTTGGGATTATTTACTTATTTATTTAGAGATTTCCCACCCCCGCCCCCCAAGTGTAAAATCTCAAATTCTGCTATTTAGGAAACTAAAGAAACAAATATAAAACATCCACTTCAGCAAGTTAAGACTACAAAATGGTAAAGTTTTTAAAAATCTAATAAAATTGTCAGTCCTGCAAGCAGAAGAAATCCGTTTTGAGAAAAACCTCAAAGCCTGCTTCAGTACATAAAGAAATAAAACAGGACAGAAGACCCCTTTTCTGCGGGTCACCTTCAGAACTTTTGTACAACATTGATGTTTCCATTTTCATTTTATGGAAAATACTTGGGGGATATTCAAACATTCCTGTTGCCTGATTGCTAAGGTGATACTTGTTTTCATGTAGATATTACACAATAATATGAAAAGGGTCTGCTTCCAAATTAGTCACAGTAATAGAGTTGCCAGTAGAATTAGGAACTTGAGGCACACACAAGAAACAAAACTCTGCATGTTTTCTGACTGGTAAAATTTATTTGCTAAACAAACAAGATCACAAACTCTATAATACATCAAAGGAGAGAGAGCCAATACAAAATAGCTAGCATTTGCATATTCGCATCATCTCTTGTGAGGAGCCCCAGAATATATGAGGTGATCTGCGTGTGGTTGTCAAATCAACACAACCAACATGTTTGACTGCCCTCAGGCTGGGTCTTTACTTGTATAGGTTGTTATGTTAATGCCCAACATATCTTATACATATTCAGTGATGGTTTTAACCTTTTCCCTTAGAGGTACTTCTACCCTCAATAAAACTGGAGTCCCTGCCCTCAGTCGCTCTATTAGTCTCTTACGTTATACTCATTAGCATTTACATCAATTAGTTGCCATGGTACATCTGCAGTTAGTATATGTCAGTTTTAGTTAAGCTCAACATCCTTTTAAATTTCCAAAATATCCTTTTGTGGTACCTCGCTTTGCTTTTTCCCATCACGTACCACTCTCATTTACTGTAATACTTATCTTGTGACTTAAGGTCAAACTGACAACTTACCCGGTAACTAACTACATCAACACTTTATGCCTAGGCCTTACTTATGCATAGCTTATTGTCATACAGGCTTGTGTCCTGTAGGCCCTTGTGTTACAGCCTTATGACTTCTGAATGGCTCTTACCTCTATGCCTGTAAGGTGTAGCACTGGAAACTAAGTAACTTTTTGTACTGCATGAGAATGAGGAAGTTAGTGGCTAGACATTGTAGTGTGCATTTTGATACACATCACGCATACTCAAGGCTCTGTATGTAAAATAGTTATTCAGTCCCTTAGATTCTTATATAATTCTTTGAATCTGCTACATAATTGTTTCCCTAAATCTAAATGTTCATCATGCAGTACAAAACCTTTGACTACCTATGTGACAGGGTTGGATCACAGAAACCCCCTTGGGAACTGCCACCAGATTTGCCAAGACTGCCTCTGAGCCTGTTTTCCCTGCCAGCTTGGGACTCCAGAATCCTGCCTTGATTTGAGCCAGACACACTAGCCTTCTATAAACACAGACCCACGTCTGAAACACGTCCCACAAAAGTTGCAGGCTTAACTGAAAACAGGTTAAGAAGTATTCCTGTCTTCAACACTCAGATACCCAATCCCAATGGGTCCAAACCCCAGACAAATCCATTTTACACTGTATAAAGCTTGTACAGGGTAAGCTCATAAATTGTTCGCTTTCTATAACACTAATAGAGATGCACAGCTGTTTGTGTGTCCTACCCTGGGTATTAATACATACATTGGGTTAATAAGTAAAATGTGATTTTATTAAATACAAAAAGTAGGATTTAAGTGGTTCCAAGTAATAACAGACAGAACAAAGTGAATTACCAAGCAAAATAAAATAAAACACACAAGTCTATGCCTAGTATAGTAAGACAACTGAATACAGATAAAATCTCACCCTCAGATGTTTCAATAAGTTTCTTTCACATGCCTTCTTTCTTGGACACCTTCCAAATCTGGGCATAAACATTTCCCCTGGTACAGCCCTTGTTCCAGCTCAGGTCGTAGCTAGGGGATTTCTCATGATTGCTGCCCCCTTTGTTCTGTTCCGCCCCCTTTTATATCTTTTGTTTGCGGTGGGAATCCTTGGTCCCTCTCTGGGTTCCCACCCTTCCTTCTAAATGGAAAAGCACCGGGTTAAAGATGGAGTCAAGTTCAGGTGATGTGATCACATGTCACTGTAAGACGTCAAGCCCTCATTCATAGATTATTTTCATAGATAATTAGGGTTGGACTGGACCTCAGGAGATCATCTAGTCCTTCCAGCCTGACTCACAGGAAGCCTGCATGCAAACAGAGCCACCCACAGTCAATTGTCCTGGTTGACTGGAGCCATCAAGATTCCAAACCACCATTAATGGCCCACACTTTGCATAATTACAATAGGCCTTCAGAGGCTTTGTCTACACTTACAGTTTTGCAGCGCTGGCCGTTACAGCTGTGGTTGTACAGCTGTGTACGGCCAGTGCTGCAGTGTGTCCACACTGACAGCGACCAGCGCTGCAGTGTGTCCACACTTGCACCAGTTGCAGCGCTGTTGTGAGTGGTGCATTGTGGGCAGCTATCCCACAGAGCACCTCGTCCCATTTTGTCGCTGTGGGTTGTGGGAAGGGGACGGAAGGGTGCGGGTCATTCCGCTTCCTGTTC
>NC_133775.1:55514049-55543897 GCF_003597395.2 Chelonoidis abingdonii | reverse complement strand
GCTGGTCTCGCTACACCGGAAGCAGACCCAGGTGTACAGCCAGCGCTGCAAACAGGGAGTTGCAGCGCTGGCTGAGCTTTTAAGTGTAGACACCTGCTAAGTTGCAGCGCTGTAACCCCCTCACCAGCGCTGCAACTTGCAAGTGTAGACAAGGCCAGAGTTATATTTCTAGTTTCAGATACAGTAATGATACATACATACATACAAACAAACAAACAAACAAACAGGACAACCACACTCAGTAGACTGTAAGTTTTGTAATACCACCTTACAAGAGACCTTTTGCATGAAGCATGTTCCAGTTACATTATATTCACACTCATTAGCATATTTTCATAAAATCATATAGAGTGCCACATCACAACCTGAAAATGTAGGGGCAGCATAGAATGGAATTTAATATCCAATAACACAAGATACTGTGCTGGATGGTGCTGAGTAGAGTGTGGAAAAGAACTGATGTTTGGTTAGGGAGGCTTGTCCCGAGGACCTTTTAAATAATTTGGGTCAAATGTGCTGCATAAAATATAGGGCCTTGCATATATACTGCATAATTTAGGATGGAGCAATACACTGGGAGAAGTCTTGGTGCAGCTTCTTTTCCAGACTGCATTTGTTCTTATACACTGTGAAGTAGGGAAGTACTACTGTCCCCGTTTTACAGACTGGGAACCGAGGCACAGACAGGCTAAGTAACTTGCAGGAGGTTGCACAGGAAGCTTGTGGATCTCCCAAGTCCTCATGCCCTAACTACTTGGACCATTCTTCCCCTCCGATTATCTGGACAGAGTGAATATATTTCAGTCTGGGCCTTCCATTTCAGAGCTGAGATGATGTGGATGGCTGAGAAAAATTCTGTAACTATTTTTGTGAAGAAGTGAGCTGTAGCTCACGTAAGCTTATGCTGAAATAAATTTGTTAGTCTCTAAGGTGCCATAAGTACTCCTGTTGTTTTTGCAGATACAGACTAACACGACTGCTACTCTGAAACCTCTTTTTGTGTGATTTCTTTTGATATAGGTAAAATCTCAGACTGAGATGAGGAAAACTCCAGTGTCCGAAGCCAGAAAAACACCAGTAACTCAGACTCCAAGCCAGGCAAACAACTCCCAGTTCATCCCCATTCATCACCCAGGAGCCTTCCCTCCTCTTCCCAGTCGGCCAGGTAAATCAGCTAATTCTCATCTTTACTACTAACTGCATAGAAATTCATGTGATGAAAGGTATATTGAAGCATCCCTCAAGACAGCAACAATTTTAGTAAAATTATCCTTTCAGGTTATGGACCTGACTTAAAGCATCATAACCAGAGGTTGTAGTTGAACTGAAACGTGAAATAAATAGGGTTCCTTATATTTTGGAATTACATTCCATGTCATGATGTCTGTATGGTTTACATGCAAATATAGCACATCTTAGGCTTTGCTGTTGAAGGACAAGCTTCTAACTTTATAACATGAAACTACTGTAGTCTGCTCTTGTATTTACTTATAATATGACAAACTGAGTAAAACAGGATTTTAAGCAAAGATGCTTCACTTAGGAGTGAAGTATTAAAAGATGAGCCTGGGAGCTTAGATTCATAACTTTGTTAGACACTAACAATCATGGACTCAATAAAAACACTGGATTTATGGCTCATTACAACAATCGATAACGCAGTAACCCTCCTTTTTCCTGAGACTGCAGAAGTATTAACTGCCCACTTCATTTTGAAGAGTCACTTACAACATGTTAACTCCTTATGCTAAGCAATCTGTTCCACCTTGTATGTAGCCGTGACACCTTGAGTGTCTTTCCCAGACCTGGATAAGAGCTCCGTTTAAGCTTGAAAGCTTGTCTCTTTCACCAGTAGAAGTTGGTCCAGTAAAACATATTACCTCACCCATCTTGTCTCTGTATACAATACTCTCATAACTGCATAGCTGATCTTCTATATTTTATCTGCTTTACAGTCAAATTTCCACTGAAGGAGGTGTGGTGTTAATAATTGTGTTAAGATGTATTGTCTAAATATGTTTAATGATTTGCTGCTGCTGTTTCTCAGGGCTTTGGTTTATCCACATAAACAAAGGGATCTTGCAGCACTATCATGTTTACTTTTTCCATGCTGTTTGCCCATGGAGCACTTGCAGAGCCCACCTACCCCAAGTGGTGCTGTAACTATTCCAAGCAGCAGTTGACCAAAAGTGGGGATGGAGAAAGAGGATCATCAGTTCTTACGCTAAACTCAACTGAAAATCTGGGTTGGGAGCAACAGCTTCAGTACCTTGTCTTCCTCCCCAAACTGCAACAATATGAACTGCAAGAAAAGAAGAGTTAGGCCATGTCTATATGTACAGTGGGGCAGCTGCACTGATGGAACTGTGCGGCTGCAGCATGGGTGGTGAAGAGACTATGCTGACAGGAGAGAGCTCTCCTGGTGGCATAATAAAATCACCTCTGAAAGTGGCAGAAGCTATGCCAGTGCGAGAAGCTCTCCTGCCGACATAGTGCTGTGCACATGAGCGCTTATGCCAGCATAATTTGTCGCTCAGGGGAATGGGTTGTTCACTGCCCTGAGCGACATAAATTATGTGGCATAAGCTGTAGACACAGCCTTAGTCTTCCTGAAAGGAGGACTTAGTTCTGTACCCACGTTACTCTTTGAATAAATTGTCAGGGACTGGAGACTACCTGGGCATGGAGTGCAGCTTGATAGGTTGCCAGGACACCCTTCAGCATTGCAGTGATTCACTATCAGACAGAATGTGGGATGGAGGAGTGCCCTGAGAGGAGTAGATTGAAAATCTCAGGATGGTGAAGGCAAGAGAGATGGAGAAAAAGTAGGAACAAATAGGTTAATTTTAGTGTGGAGAAATTTCAGAGGTTGTCTCCAGTTGACCATAACCAGTAAAAAAAAAAAATAATAATAATAATAATAATAATAATAATAATAATTCAGAAATAGAACTTCCCTATAAAATTATCAGACCCCTTCCCCTGATTTTTGAAAGTGTGTGGATGTCAATTAGGAGAAATACAAAGTTTCACAAATGTGGAATTACAGCTCATATTTATAGTCTTCATGACTGAAGCACAGAAAATAGAAAAACATGATGCATATCTTGCATTGCTTAAGTCGTGTGGCTTCCTAATGGTTAAAGATGTGTGTTTATGTTTTCTAGGGTTCCCACCTCCAGCATACGTTATACCTCCTCCTGTGGCTTTCTCTATGAGCTCAGGTTACACCTTCCCAGGTGGTGTTTCTGTTCCAGGAAGCTTTCTTCAGCCTACAGCTCACTCCTCTGCAGGAAACCAGGTGCAAGGTGGGAAACAGTCCCACATTCCTTACAGCCAGCAGCGGCCCTCTGGACCAGGGCCAATGAACCAGGGACCTCAACAGACAGCACCACCTTCCCAGCAACCCCTTACATCCTTACCAGCTCAGGCAACAGCACAGTCTGCAAGCCAATTACAGGTCCAAGCTCTGGCTCAGCAACAACAGTCCCCTACAAAAGCTGTGCAGGCCCTAAGGAAGAGCCCACCACACCACTCTGGATTCCAGCAGGTAAACTTAAAACATAAGAACTATAAAATTCTTCAAGCATCCATGAAAGGGAAGGATGCAGTGGCCAATATTTTTAAAAACAGGAGCACAGGTCCTATTGACGTCAATAGGACTTGTGTCCAGAGGTCACTTAGATCCTTTTGAAAATCCTACCTTTAGGCACTTAAATATGGATTAAGGACTATGGACTTTAAGCTCTTATTTTTGAAAAATTTTGCCAGTATAGTATCGTCAGAGTATGCAGGAGGGTAGGGCTTGGTGCTGTGGACTATTGGCTCTATAATTAAAGCTAGTTATTGAGGTCTGAAATGTTTCGTATGGCAGACAATGTATTCTGTATTCTCTCTTCTGCATATGTGTACAGATGCCTAAAATGTGATCTTTTCGACCAGATGTTTCTGCTTTAGGCTCTTCTAGACAGCCAGGTGATTTCCTGCCTAACTAAGGAGGGTAACTCTGGATCTTTCCCTATAACTATTCCCTCCTATCCTTTTTAGTTAAATGCATCACAACACTGGGTTCCTTGCCATCCAATAGTTATACACTCAGCACTTGAGAAATCTCCTTTTGAACATTGCTCATCTAAAATCTGTAGCTGAGAGAGACTCCACTTCCACCCAAGGCACCTCAGTTGGAGGTCTGAGTCAGCACCTTGGTTGGAGGTCTGTGAAGTCTGCAAATTGAAATGAGGATGACATTTCTCAGGTGTTACCTCAGAGCTTGAGTAGGGAACGTAAAGTGAGTGCTCACTGAAATTCTGAACTTTAGTGAATAAGAACTGAGAGAAACGTGCTCTGGGATTTATAAAAGGAGAATCTGTAATCTACCAGTGGGCGTGGCCACCAGGAATGAACATCTGAATAGAACAGGTAGTCACTCAGTTAACCTTTATGGTAGTATTCCATTGTTTATGCCTCATGATGAAAGTGTGCATCTCTTTTAGTATCCGCAGGCAGACTCATCAAAGCATCTCTGGAATCCTCCTCAAGTCCAAGGCCCACTGGGAAAGATCATGCCTGTAAAGCAGCCCTATTATCTTCAGGCCCAGGATCCCCTAAAACTGTTTGAACAGTCATTACAGCCTCCTGTGATGCAGCAGCAGCCTCTGGAGAAAAAAATGAAGCCTTTCCCCATGGAGCCATATAACCACAACCCCTCAGAAGTCAAGATGCCAGAATTTTACTGGGACTCCTCCTATGGCATGTCTGATAATAGGGTAGTGATGGCACAACAGGCTAACATGGATCGCAGGGGGAAACGACCACAAGGAGTCTTCCGCCCAGAGCAGGACACTGTGCCCAGGATGGCTTTTGAGGTAAACATACTATTTTGTTAAATGGTGAAGATCAGCAGCAAGACTCTGATGTTCCTAAATGTGAAACTTCAATTTTTGGCCATATCCTCTAGCAAGAAATGCCCAAATGTGGGCCTGTTTCTGGTCCACCCTCCAACAGGGATAATACGATATTGTACTGCCTTCTGGAGAGTGGTTCACTTGAGATTCCAGCCACCAGTACTGGATTTGCCACTCAGTTGGTCTAATTACATGGGAGCATATTCTGGGGGAAACTGTTGGTTCAGGGTACTGTCAGTTGCACTCAGTGTAGAAATGACGTTAACCTCTGCACTAAAGCAAGAATTTGCTGCTTGATGGAAAATGGAGAATTCATGCCACATTCTGATTTTGTTTACAGGCTCCCCTCCCTCTTGCAAGAGACCCTGTTAGTGATAGACCAGGTTGAGAGAGATCCTATTCTCTAGGAGCAAAGAACAAAAAACCTGTTCAAACAATTGAAATTTAATTACTGCCTTCTAAACAAGCTGCTAACCTGCACTTGATGCCTTCGGTGCATTGACTCACCAACACATCCAGCCTAGGCTGGAAATTAAAAAATAGCCTCCTGCTTCAGTTTCCTTTTAAACCCCACCGAACAGAATGGGTGACCTGCTTGCCTGGGCCATTGCTTTGCCAGACTCATCCTTTTGCTTCTGCTCATCCAGTTGTGCCTCATATTGCTGTTACAAATATTGTGGTTAATTTCTGTTCTGTTAGTTCTCCAGAAGAGACGTCTGGGGTGCAAATGCTTTTTGGTATTGCTTAAAGGAAACTGAGGCAGAAACCTGGTTTCCATTTTTAACCTGGGGTCAGGTGTACTTGGGTGAGTGTACTGAGGATTAAGAGGTCAGTTCAGTTCCTTGAAGGAGAAGAGCTCGACAGTGACCAGGAAACTGCCTCATGCCCTAATGTCAGGTTGTGTTTTTAGATGGAACAGTGCCAGTGTCCTGATCTCACCCCCATCCATGGATCTCATCCATGCTGCAACTTTTGATTTGGCTGCTTGAAGCATGAGCAGAGACTATGCCACGCAACCCACCTGTGGCTGATTTAATGATTACACACACAATGTGAGAAGGCTAATTCTGTCCACTCCCCCTTTCCCAGGTAGGGAAACCTCCTTTTGCCCAATGGTGCCTTCAGTTGTGGGCCATTAGAGGTGGAAATGTTTTTCTCATGAAAACTAACTTTACCATAAAAAATAACCAAAACATAAATGTAATTTGTTTACAACTTAAAAACAAAAACACACATTGGCATAGAAAAAATATGGTGATTTTTTCTTATCAGAAAACCAAACTTCAGATCCGGGTTTTCCTTGACTTACAAAATGTGGAATGAATCCATTAGTCTGTAGGTCACTAATATAACAGAGAGGACATTATCGAAATTAGTTACCAGTCTCTGACTGAAAACTTCAACTTAATGTAAAACTGCATCAGTCTGCTGAATACACACAAGGACAAGATATTAGTTTTGTTATCAGTTCAGCATTCTCTTTCCCATCCCCTCTTCCTTGTTTCTCTCCTTGTGTTGCGCTGGTTTTGTGCTTCTTTTGCATGCTGCCTTTTTAACTGCTTTATAATATTCCTCTCTTTTGGACACTATTATGTCTTGCCTTATTTGTGGTTATTACAGCTTCTCTTCTCTTTCTGTGGCTTCCCTTCTCACTCCTATTCTTGCTTTTTTCTTTTCCCCTCCTCTGCTGCATCTGACTGTGCTCCTTTCTGTCACTAGGACCCCAAGAGCTCCCCTCTGCTTCCTCCGGACCTGTTAAAGAGTCTGGCTGCCTTGGAGGAGGAGGAAGAACTGATTTTCTCTAATCCTCCTGATCTTTACCCAGCTCTGCTGGGGCCTCTCGCCTCTCTTCCTGGACGAAGCCTCTTTGTATGTATTTGACTTAACTCTGCTGCTTCTCACTCTAATTCTGGCATCTGTTTTCTGTGAAGTTGTAAGATATGTGAAATTTTGTTTTCCCTTGTTTGGTCAGTCTCTGCCTGGCAGTTTAAACAAGCTGATGGCTCATTAGCTCAGGATAATGGAGGAGGAGATTTATAAAGAATAGACTAGCTATTGATCCAGTTCCTGGATTCTTGGCTTGTTCAAAATTCAAAATAATTGCTTTGGTTAAAAGTGTTAAGCCCACAGGCAAAACATTGGTGGAGCATCTATAAAACTATGCCTTCCACAGTGGAATGGGCTTGGTTACTCACAAGGTTCTATTTTATCCATATGTAGAATCATATTGTTTTCATCCCTTCTATATGTTACATCATATGAAAAAAACTAATCCTTTAAAAATGCAAAAGGATCACAGAAGGAAGAAAATACTTTTTAGAAAAGAATTGGAAGTATGTGGATAAAGAATATAAGGTTAACTTTCAGTCTTGTAGATTACAGTAAGGTTTGGCAATGTGGGAAATCTTGACTGTTATGTTTTAATAGCATACTAGAGCCTTCTTAATTGACATTGACCGGGAGAACCATTGAAAACTGCTGAAGGTTGTGAATTAGTAATAGAATATCAATTAAAAAGCATATTTCATATTTTTATTATGGCAATTGTAGTTTAAAGTTACAGTTGACTAGTTAAATGCCCTGTAGAATATCTTGTAACAATAATGAAGTCTTAGTAATACTTAGATTTATAAAATGAAGAGGCACTTCTGAACGCATTGGGAGCCTCTGATTCATACATAACATACAATAAATCAAAGAAACAAAGTCTTCACAGAGTTCTGAAGAACCAGCAGCACAAATATAAAACAAATTCCCCCTTTCTAAAGCTTTTATTTCCCCCGTATTCAAACTAATCTCTGCTAAGAAGTGGAGGGAGGCTTGCTTAGTTCATGTGCCGGTTAAGTGGTGTGGAATTGCCAAGTTTGGTATTTGTCTGAACTCTAAAACATTTTCAAAGTATCGAGTTGTCACCCTGGCAAAACCCAATAAGCTAACATCTGCTTACTATAAAAACTGACAGGGGAATTCCTGGTCAGCTGACAGGATCAAACACAAAGATGTTCCTGATAGGAAGGTCTAAATTCTAGGGAAGGACTACAGTGCAGGCTGCAGTGTAATCCAGAGGATTTTATTTTAAATATAACAGAAAATATAATGGACAACCATACTGAGATGTTATGAACTTAACAAGGTATTGAGTGATGCACCAATTTTAATTTTAATTTTGTCTCTCACAATTCATTTGTGGCTTACACAGTCATCCTGAACTCCATGGCACTTGCTGCCCACCGGCACATACATTTTTTATTATTTTTATTTTTATTATATTATTATTATTATGTGGATAAATCCAACTTCCTGAAGATTGATTCACATTCACTCTCTGTTCCAAACAGGCACATCGTGCCAAAATGCCTCATGCTGGTTTGAGGTGCATTATTGCTAACTCCTCAATGCTACCAGTTACGTAGAGCAGAAGGGAGAAAAACTAGTGGGTATTCAGCTGAGGGGTGTAAAGTTAAAAATGACAAGAGATTCCCTGCTGTCTGTGGAGGGTGACTGCTGGCATTGTACTGGCTCTCCTTGTTTCTAGCTGCTGAACTGCTTTATAATAAACCTAAATACATAGAGCAGTGGTCTCCAACCTTTTTACACCCAAGATCACTTTTTGAATTTAATGGCAACCCAGAATCTGCCCCGCCCCACTTACTCCATCCCCCCTCTCTCCGTTGTTTGCTGTCCCCCACTGTCACTCACTTTCACAAGGCTAGGGGTTGGGGTTTGGGAGAGGGTGCAGGCTCTGGGCTGGGGCCGAGGGGTTCTCAGTGTGGGAGGGGGCTCCAGGTGGAGCCTGGGGCAGAGGGTTGGGGTGCAGGAGGGGATGAGGGGTGTAAGCTCTGGGAGGGAGTTTGGGTGCAGGAGGGGGCCCCTGGGATGGGGCACAGTGTTGGGGTACAAGAGTGGGTACAGGTGCAGGGCTGGGGAAGGGGTGCAGGAAAGTATATGGGGGCTGACTCCGCGAGGCTGCAAGTTGGGAGGTGGAAGAGAAATGCTGGTCCAGCATAGCTGGGCCTGCTATACTCATGCTACTCCTGGTCTTAATGCTGCAGAGCCATTCATAACGTGCCCATTGAAGGGAGCAGCACTTACCTTGGGCAGCCGCAGCCCCAGCCCCACGCTGCTTCCGGACACAGCCAGCGCAGTCCCAGGGGGACAGGGGGTCTTTGTGCACTGCCCCTCTCTGCAGACATTGCCCCCACAGCTCCCATTGGCCAGGGTTCCTGGTTCCCAGCCAATTGGAGCTGTAAGGTGGTGCTTGCAGGCAGGAGCAGCGTGCGGAGACCTCTGCTCCGCACCCCCAGGACTGCGGGGACGTGCTGGCTGCTTCCAGGAGTGGCATGGGGCAGGGACCCTACCTTCGCAGCAGTCCCACTGCGCCGCCGGAGATCAGTCGACTGGGAGTGTCTCGACCGGCTGGTGACCATTGATCTAGAGTAACATACAGAACATAATGCAAGTAATACCTATAGTTCCTAAAGGGGTGTGTGATAGGGCCTTCAGTAGCCAGACAGCCTAGAGGCTAGATCATTGGTTAGAGAGGGCTGAAGGGAGACCTGACCTCTCCTGCTTCCTCAGGTTCTGGCCCAGGGTCCTGTGTCGCTCACCCCTAAGGAGAGGAGATGGACCTTCCTTCCAGCTGTGAGGATGGCTTCAGGAGGGCTTTCCTGGGCTGCTCCATATGCAAGTCCTTTTAGTTTGGGGCATGGCCCCGCTAATCCAGTTTTTGCACAGTTGAGGCTTGCCTGCAGGTTCCCCTTGACAGGGGAAGACTTACTTGCCTCCAGTGGCTGCCTTGGCAGGCAGGTTGCTAGTCTGTGCCTTCAGGCAGGCATACAGAGAGCTGCTGCCTCTTCACCAGTCAGCCCCAGACTAAGCCAGGCTCCCTTCTTTTCTCCCTCATCCAGGCCTGGCATTGGCTGCAGGTATAACAGGGCAGGGCTAGCTGAACCCACAGGTATTCTTTAACCCCTGCTTTGCCTGGCAGCAGTCTCTGCTCCTTCACAGGGTGTTACATGATTACATGTGGGAGGAGAATTGGTCCAGATAATTGACTGGTAGGGAAGTGGTCTATAAAATGGTCCCTGACTTATGAAGGTTTGGGAAACCCTGCCATCATAAAAATTGATCGGTTCTTCCTCCTCACCCCATGCTGTGATGAGAACAAGAGAACACTTGACATTAAAGGAGTGTGTTAAAACTAATAAAGCACATGCCAGATAGTCACACCTTGATGCTTCAGGAAGTAGATGTATATTTTCTTTAGAAGAGTTGAATTTTCTTGTGACAGCTAACATATTTGGCACAGCTGCAAATAAAGATGATAAAATCTCATGCCAAGGAAATAAACTGATTGTTTGGGGGAATGGGCATAAAGCTCTCCCATTCTTGCTCCCCTAATATATAACATTGCACAATTAGTTGGTTTCTTTATTGGTAGAGGGGATTGCCTTCCTCTGAAGTATCAGGTACTGACAAAGGCCAAAAGCAAGATACCAGACTTGATAAATCAGTGGCCTAATCCAGCATGATAAATCATTAAATGAGTTTGGTTGAGATTTCACCTTAAACTTGGTGTA
The DNA here is from genome assembly GCF_003597395.2 of Chelonoidis abingdonii. NCBI lineage: Eukaryota > Metazoa > Chordata > Testudines > Testudinidae > Chelonoidis > Chelonoidis abingdonii. The sequence continues at coordinate 55,533,414 of NC_133775.1, read as the reverse complement.
GTTGCTGGTGCTGAGGCATTAAGTGGATTTCAGTTAATGTGATGGGTTTGTGACACTCTTCTGCATGTATCAATATTTGCTTCATCCCAATGTTAGAAAATAATCTGTAAAATAGTTTTGATAAACACCTTACTTTAAAGTATTCTGGTGATTAAACAATTTGTCCTTAATGTGGCATAATGTGCTTTCTGCCTTTCACAAATACAATAAACATCTAATGACATTTCCCTTTTGATCTCTGAAGAAGTCCCTATTAGAAAAACCATCAGAGCTGATGTCTCAGTCATCTTCTTTCCTGTCCCTCACTGGCTTCTCCCTAAACCAGGTATGTAAACACCAACAACTCTTAGCCCTTCAGTATTGGAAACGTCCATTGAGCTCTGGTCATGTTATAGAATCAGGGTGGTTATACTAGTTCCAAAAATGGACACAAGCTGGAAAGGAATTCCCAGCTGTAATCTTATTCCTTACAGGTAGATGGTTTTGGGGTCTTTCCATTCTAACCTATTAGACACACTGTCTGGTCCCTTTGTTTCATGTGTTTGTTCCTTCTTTGTCACCTCTTAGGGCCTGATGCTACAGACCAACAGTCAAAACTCCTGTTGACTTCACTGGGAGTCTTGCCTGTGTAGGGCCTCAGGCTTGACCCTTAGTGTGTGTATCTTTCCTTCTTTTCATCGTCTGTTGCTTGCATGTTTCCCGCTAAGGACTGTGAGCACGGTCCACTGTCCCGTTACAGACCTAGTTAGGATTTTGTGGTACAGCTGGGGAGATGATTCAGGAAGTGATAGGAGTTCATATAAGTAAAATGATTATAAAGGAGATGGGGTAAGAGGGGAATAAACATGGAGTTCAGGAAGTGTTTTAACCCACACCACAAGTTCTTTCCACAGCCTTAATGTTTCAAATAAGTCTGTTACTCAGATTAAACTCTATTTAATATTGCAGGAAAGATATCCAAACAACAGCATGTTCAATGAGGTATATGGGAAAAACCTGAATACCAGCACAAAAACAGAGGTCACTCCCTCAATGGCCCATCAGGAGACATCACTATATTCTCTCTTTGAAGGGACGCCCTGGTCTCCATCCCTTCCAGCAAGCTCAGGTAATAATCTTGATATGGCTTATTTCCTGCACAGTAGTTCAGAAGGCTGCACAGAAGCTATTTCTTTACCTGTTATGATATATATTGTACTATCTGTTAAATGTGACCTGCAAATGAAAAATTTCTTTTTGCTTCTTTATAATATATAAAGGAGGCCTGAAAGTCTTTTTCAAAGTCTCTTACTGCTTGCTCTCTTTGTTATCTTTTGTACCCTGTTTTTTGATGGAGGACTATAAATGCCAGAGAATTACAGGGTTCTGACATTAAAAGAGAGAGAAAAACCTGAGCAACTGAGTGGGGCAAGAAATTGTAGTCCATTTTTCAAGCTATTTTGTTAACACTTATTAACTCTTAATTCCTGACAAACATTTGGGAGAAATGCTCTGATTCAGACACACCTGCTGCTTCTGTCCTAGTCCTCCAAAAAGTCCTTCAGACAAATCAGGGAAGACTAGATTTCATGGTCCTGATGTTTCAAAAGTAAAGGAAATAGGGTGGAGTGCTACTTTAATACGTCACAAAGAGGCAGAAAAATGCACGCACACGTTTTTCCTTTACAGGTCACCTTTTAAAGACCATAATATAGTAATACCATTAGAGTAGAAAGTAGAGCTAAATCAAGAGGCATAGGCAAGAGAGAGAAAAAAATTATTTCAGAAGATGGCAAGCTGAAGCCAGGAGATGGGAACGCTCTTCCAAATCGCAGCAGCTACAGAAGAGGTTCGTTTGTGCAGAAGAACAGAAGTGGTGGGTGCTAGATTAGATGTGAGAGTTGAAGTTTTTCTCAGTCTAAAAAGATGCAATTGCAGAGTGGTCTCTTCCAGTAGGACTTATGGCAAGACCCTCCATTCTGCATTCTATCACCTCGCCTCTTCATTTAAGTGGCCTCCCACTACCCTATGTTAGGGCTCTCCTCTATCCTTAGGTAACATTATCTCCTCTACCAGGTGGATCTGCTAATATTCCAGACTTCCTCAACACCTCTTGCTTGGTATTCAGTACAAGTCTGAATTCCTTTCAGACTATTGCAGATCGCTGTATAAGTCAGACTTTCTGAATTTGATGAGTCATCACTTAATGCCAGACTCTTTGCACAATGATCGAGACAGTGGAGAAAGAAAATCATTTTTGTATAAAACAATAGCTTTGGTCAGACTACAAAATAGGCACATTTCAGATTGTGAACGGGCTCAACACTGAAAACTGCGCCCAAAACATATTTGAAACAAATTTGGAGAACTCCGTTCCATTGGCTAGAAATCCCTGCACAAAGATCTTGCTAGGAGATTTCCAGTGTTCTCAAGTAAGCACACAAATGTTTTGTTCAACTGGCTGTTAAACTAAAATTATTCTACTACTGTGGTGTGGCATATTCACATTATAGTTGGCAGATTTCCAAATCCTGAAGTTAATATAATAGGGAATAAACTGACCCTGGCTCAGAGAAAAGCCTCTTGTGACTGCAGATACTGCAGCAGAGTTTAACGTTCTCAGATGTGCAGAAAACCCTTACCAATTTTTTGACATTTCTTTTACTCTATCTTGATTTATTGTTCAACAGATCATTCAACACCAGCCAGTCAGTCTCCTCACTCCTCCAACCCAAGCAGTTTGCCAAGCTCCCCTCCAACTCATAACCACAATTCTGTTCCATTCTCCAACTTTGGACCTATTGGGACGCCAGACAACAGGGACAGGAGGATTGCAGACCGTTGGAAAACAGATAAACCAGGTGAGTGCTAGGTTCCAGTCCTGGGGCAAATACTCCCCAAGTTAGTCTGATGCTTTGCGATGCCTTTTTGTGACATACGCTTTTAACCAGTCTTTGTTTGCTTTAGCAATGGGAGGATTTGGGCTGGACTATCTCCCAGCAACATCCTCCTCCTCAGAGAGCAGCTGGCACCAGACCAGCACTCCCAGCGGCACCTGGGCGGCCCATGGCCCCGCTATGGAGGATTCCTCCGCTGTGCTCATGGAGAGCCTGAAGGTATACTGAACTTGAAGAGGAGAAAATAGTTTTTAGTGTTGTGTAATTCCCGTTTCCTAAATGTATTTATGGCATGGGGAGATCTGGGTGATGAGACTTAATGCAGGATACGTGTCAAGCGTTCCAAGCACCAGACTGTTAATGTAGTGCTTGCCTACGCTTGAAACGGTACAGCAATACAGCTGCAGCATTGCAGCTACACTACCATAGCGCTTCAGTACACACATTACCTACGCCAACGGGGGGTTCTCCTATTGGCATAGGTAATCCACCTCCCTAAGAGACAGCAGCTAAGCTGATAGAAGAATTCTTCCATAGACCTAGGACTGTCTAAACTGGGGGTTAGATCGGCTTAACTGTGTTGTTCAGAGGGTGTGGATTTTTCACACCCTTGAGCAATGTAGCTGGGTCGACTTAACTTTTTAGTTTAGACCAGGCCTTAGTACTATGAGCTGAAGGTTTCCTGCTGCAAAAGCCTACTAATGCAGACAATGTGTTAGGCATATTTGGTTCTGGAATACATCACTGTAGGTGTCAGTTCACTCACACTGTAAAAATCTCTCTCCTCACTTTGAAATGTCATATAGACCAGGAATAGACTGGCTGAACTAGAAGAAACCCAAACGTTAGGTCTGATTTACCATATCTGTGTCTTTTTTTTTTTAAATAGATTTTGCATTTCCATTGCTCATTAGTCTGGGATGAGTTTTAAGGCAATGGGAATTTCTGTTCACGTTCACTTGTTTTATGGGCATACAGGAAGAAAGGAGGAGAGTTAAGAGGAAGGGTCCTTTCAGTAACTAATCTGTGACCTTGACACTTACAAAATCATCCATTCCAGTGAAGAGCATGGTATAAATACTGAGGGGAGGCAGGAGAAAATGGGAGACTTGTCAGTCTGGGAAATGTATACGAGAAGGGGCCCTCAACCAGGTATTAGTGCTGACCCTTGCTTTTTTATTTCTTTAGTCCATCTGGTCCAGTTCCATGATGCATCCTGGACCATCAGCCCTGGAGCAACTGTTAATGCAGCAGAAGCAGAAGCAGCAACGTGGACAAGGCCCCATGAATCCACCACACTGAGAATGAGGTGGCAATCCTTGCAAAGAAAGGCTCCATAAACCATGGCATGTTGGGTCTGCAGGACTCGCCCACACAGTCCTGTGCAGGTGGCAGCCCTCTCTTCTGTTCCTTGCTGTCAGGAGGGCGTAAGTGCTCCACCAACCCACTGAGTGTGCACGAAATGTCTGCAGTGCAACAAAAAACATCAGGAACTCTCCCATCCCCCCAGCCCCCTGGAGGGAGAGAGGAACTGCTGTTTGTCTCACTCAGTAATCTGATATCACCGCCTCTCACCTTCTCCATCGTGCATGTCCCCAGCCACATGGGAAGTAAAAGCTGAGAATGAAGGGCAGATGGGAGAAGCCAATGAGAACTTCTCAATCCTTTTCCTCTCTTTGGGGAGATAAAATAGGAATCCATTAATGATTGCTTTGCTGACTGAGAATGTAGTTGAAATTATTCCTAAACATCTTTATTATTATTTACTATCTCAGTAGTAAGATCACACTGAATTCTTCCATACACAATGTGCTTTGTAGTCAGTGTGTAGCAAAGAAAGCCCCAGTCGCTGCTCTGGTCAGAGGTGGGTGGTGACAGGGTGGGGATCTATCTCCTGGGCTAGTGAAGGAGTTTCGTGAAGGAGAGTCTGGCACTTGACACCACTTCATCCTTCACTCAAAGGCTCTGGCCAGCCCTTGTGTGGGTTAGAGACTCCTGTGTAAAATGCCCTTTCTGTAGGCGTTCAAGCTACAATTGGGGACGCAGTGGGCATTGCAGTGCAAGCAAGTAACTGCTACGGGGTTTTAAATTAATGTTTCTGATTCCTATACGTTTTACTGTAGCATAGTGACCAGCCTCACAAAGGGCAGACTAGTCTGTGCGTTCACAGCCTGACTCCTTTTAGTAGGTAGGTAAGTAGGAGCTTTCAGTGGTTTGTTTTTTTTTTTCCTTTCTTTCTATCCCCACCCTCCCGTCTTTGCTGGATGCTCGTAGTTTCATTCCCGATGTCAACATCCCACAAACAAGTAATGGGCCCAGCACGATGGGGTAAAGAAGACAGTCAGCTGGGCAGTATGGTGTGTACACAGCCCCGTAGGTATACATCAACTCCAGACTCGCACGCAGCTGAGCCCCAAACTTCCAGTTCCAGAGTGAAATTACAGGCATCACAGATGCGTGTAACCCACACACAGAAGAAAACATAGCGCCACTCACTTCTGAAAAGGCGCAGAAAGGGAAATACAGCATTTAATTTGCTATTTATTAGGGGAAAGGAAGACTGGAAATCTCATAGAAAAAAGGACAGCATTTCTGTTCGTTTCCCAGGGAAGTTATGGAAACAAGCTAAACATCTATTTGCAATGCTAGCCAGAGGGGCATTTTGTGTGTGATGATTCAGAATCGCTGAGCTGAGAAACAGCTGCAGAGCAAAGCACATGCAGGAGCCTCAGTAACACTGGAGTCTGGGCAGCCCCAATTAATACAAAAAGGGAAGATTAGAGCTTAGTGCCCTTCATAGGGTATGACTGGCTCCCCCTTGCCCCCTGCACTAGCAACATTACTGTTCTCTGTTGCAATTCTAAGAGAGATTTTCTTTGAAAGCTCTAAAGAGTGAAGCTCCCATCCTAGTGGTGGTGAATACAAACCGAAACCTTCTGTGCTTCTCTTCAGCCCTCCTAGTTTGTGTATTTTGAGCTGTGCACCCAGGCAGCTGCAACATTCCAGTGCTTGAACTGTCACTGACTCTTGCACCCTAGACAAGCTAACCAGATTCACCATCTCACGCCCAGCAGTGCCAGAGTCCCAGCCACAGAGTCCCATTTCTGCATGAGAATCTGGTGTTTGGAATGTTTTCTGAATCTTGGGCCGGGATTCCCCATCCCACCCTCCAGTGTCGGAGTTACGTAGGGCTCGGGGATTCCCAAGAGAAACTGGTTTGTGTCGTAAGCTTTTTTGTGTTTTTCGTCTGTCTGTGCAAGACCTGCAGCTGCTGAAATCAGCTTTGCCTTTAATTAAACCATGTTCTCTCCATCCAGGTGTGAGTAGCATTTATTTCCTGTTTAACTGAATGGAAGTTATTTAGATTCTCTTTTTGTAGAAAAGGGAGCAAGGTTCAGACTAAGGAATATAATATTCATGTGGGATTGAAAGATTGTGAGCCAGAGGGATTCTGACTGGACTCAGCATGGGTGAGCCAAAAGGCAAACACAGCACAGGGGCTATGAACACTGAACTGAAAATGATGTATAGGGAGTTCCTGACAAAACTGTCACTTGGAAGGCTGATGATATCAGACTGCCAGAACCCAGAGAATGAGTTAAATTTTAATCCTGAGGGCTGATGGAAATATTTAGGGCTGGGATTCCCAAACTGTGGTATGTGCATCACTGGTGATACGTGAGGCTGTAACAGGGTGGGCTGTTCCTTTTTAAGGGATCCCAACTGACCCCTGTTCAAGGACATGGCCCCTTTAAGGAAACAGGACTCCCAGAAGGAGAATTACAGGGAAGCATGAAGTCAGGAAAGAGGCTCCCTGGGATGGGGACCAGAAAGGGAGACAGATGGCTGGAAAATCCCTTACACCCCAGAAAGTGTTAATGAAGATGATGATGTGAGTAATGGGCCCAGGTTAGGAGAAGACTTTTGTGTGTAAAACTCCTGTGAGGCCAGGGTTGCAGTGGGACTGGCACCTCCCTGGCTCAGAGAGAACCAAATCGAAACTGGGAACCGGAAGCCTTGGAGTAAGGGTAAACTGGCTGAAGCTTCTTGGTATCCAGTTAAAGCTCTGGATGTCCAGCTAAGACTCTCCCACCCCTCTGTGCCTCCCTGCTCTTTGACATACTCTTGCACGTTCTCACCACCAGAGCCCGTCTACACTCCAGCCAGAACCTGTATCCTCAGTCTAACACCATTAGAGCTGGGAAGGAAATGGTTTTCCCCCCATGTGAACCTTTTTACCATTTTGAAACTTCCCCATTCTACATCATGATGGAACTGCGTTCTTTTGAAGTGTGTGTAAAACCGAGCAAGAGAGCCCACCTCAAAACAGCCAATAACGTGGTCAGAGCACTCACCTGGGATTGGTGAGACCCAGGTTCAGGTTCCTGATTTAAATGCTGGGTTGGGTGTGTCTCCTGTTGGAGCTGTTGTATAAATAATTAGATATCCACTGGATCACCCACATCCAGGTGAATGCCCAAACCACCAGGCTGTTCTAGTGTGTGTGAGGGCAGGGGGTGTGTATCTCTGGTTTTGAGCAGAAATTCCATCCTGGACCTGAGACCTTCTCTGATGATGGTTTTGTGAAAACTCTGGTCATTCCTATAGAAAGTTTTGGTTTCAAAAAAGTGGCATTTTCCTATGGGGGGTGGGGAGGGTGGGATGTTTTTTTGTTGTTGTGTTTTGTTTTGTTTTGTTTTTTACACAAAAATCCTGACCAATTCTAAATCTCCTGTCCTCTAACCTAACGCCCACACTCCCACAGCCAAACTCCTTTCTCAGACATCCCCAGGAAGATCTCCATCAGCCTAATTCACCACTTATTTTACTGAGTGTGTAAATGCTTCAGTTGAGCCTAATAAGGTATAAAATAAATGTGCACAGGAGAAATTTGCATGTGGTACTTTTAACAGTGTCTTTTGAAGGTGGTATGTGAATCAATAAAGTTTGGGATGGTAGGGGATTGATAGAGAGATGTGGAGCCTTTTGTCCATAGGCCATTTGTCCATATACACATCAGGATGGCATTGACCATGTCCTTACTTCCTGATGGATGTTTGGTCTCAGTTCAAGTTTTAGTGGCACAGGTGTCTACGCCATCCTTGATAGTACTGTTCTTGTCATAGTAACAATGTGGGGCCAATTCTTAAATGAGCTTTGGAAACTGAATTGCCTTGTCTGAGGCTAGTACCTTTGTCAGGTTTGAGACACATTAGTGGGGCAGTGTAGGTGACCCAGCACTGTTGTGATGTGGTAGCTTTCATGCTTCTGTTTTCAGACATCTTTCAAGAACAATAAATTTACTTGAAAACAAATATCAATATTTCTGTGGGTAGGAGTGTGGGGACTTTCCAGAATATACATGTTAGTACTTAGAACGCAGAAATTGTCTCATAAAAAGTGTAGGATGCCCAATAGTGTAAATGTCAGTGCAGAGACTTGACAATAACTTTATCCATAGCTCCTGTGCTACCAGAAGGGATCGTAGCTCTGATATGAGAAAAGGTGCCTTCCTAAGGGTTTTGAGAAATCCCAGCTGCAAGTCAGTGAAGGTGAAGCACTGAAAGAAGAGCCATTTTATTGAATGATGGAGCAGAAAAAAGACAGTCATGTTGCAAGGAGGAACGGGAGAGGTAGAGTTGTGGATGCTGACAGGTGACTAATGATGTGGCAGGATTAACCTGTCCTGATCCTTCGCTCCAGACCGCCAGCTCCTGTTCCATTCTTGCTGGGAGTGCCATAAATAGAACAGTAGTGCCCTCTTTGAGAAGCGGTTTCCTGATTCTTGCCAGAGGCAGAATAGATGTGGGGAGAGCTGCTGGTTCTCAAGTGGTCTAAGAGCACAAGTGTTCAGGCAGGCTGTGTGGCTGGTCTCGATGCGGGGAGATGGTTCATAAACAAGGTGCTAACTGGGACATGTTTAAATAAGAGCTGGGGCAAACCAAAAGGTGAAACAAAAGTAAGGCTTTTCTTACACATGAGGGTCACATTTCTGTATACAGTGCTTAACGAGAGGAGACATCTTAAACGCTACTGTTGCACGTCCTGGGGTCCTTAGGCTTCTGTGGAATTAGATTTCAGGGTTTTCGGCATCACTTCTTTGAACAAAAGCTCGGGGGAAAATGCCCACCTTCCCCTTGCACTGGCCTTCCAACCACTCTTCATTCACTAGAAGATAAAATTACAGGGAGATGCTTTTTTCGCTGTGGATAAGTTTTATAAACAAAATCACACCCCAAGAACCAAGCAGTGCCTAAGAGCACCATTAAGCTCCTCAAATGGGTAAATAGATGTGCTGAAAGTCAGACAAAGACATTGCTAAAGAAGGAGGAACTGAGGGAGCCAGTGAATAGACAGGATGGAGAACTGCAAAGGCGCAAGTCGGAGGTGGCAACAAAGAATAAGTTGCAGAACTGGGAGAGACCATACGTATTTCTGAAACCACGGGAAACAAGCTTGCAGAAGGAGTAAATAGAGCAGTAAGGCCTTAGGCAGATAAGAGAGAGCAATCTTGCTTTATATATTTTTTTAAAGTAAAAAAATGAATTCCTGGGACCTGAGGACTGACTGGAAATGTGGAAAGGAGATGATGGAAGTAGGTGGATGCAGACGTATTATCTTGAATACTATGGTGATGAGCACTAATATGAAACCCTGAACATCTTCCAGATAAAATCAATAGCAATAGTGAAGTCTCTGACTCTCTCCCTTTCTTAGGGCTGGTCTACACTATGGGGGAAAATCGGTCTCAGATACGCAACTTCAGCTACATGAATAATGTAGCTGAAGTCGAAGTATCTAAGATCGAATTACTTACCGTCCTCACGGCGCGGGATCGATGTCCGCGGCTCCCCATGTCGATTCCGCAACTCCGTTTGGGTTGGTGGAATTCCGGAATTGATATAAGCACATTCTGGGATCGATATATCGCGTCTAGCTGAGACGCGATATATCGATCTCCGAGCAATCGATTGCTACCCGCTGATACAGCGGGTAATGAAGACGTAGCCTAAGGAAAAAAAACTGATCTTCAGGGTAAAGCTGCAGCCGGTACCAGGCCGAGGCACAAAGGACAATAAGGGGAAGCTTTTCAAAGGCACAAAAGCCTGCTAAGTGCCAAACTTTCAGTGGGATTTAGGCACCAAACTACCCTAAGTTCCTACAGACTGAGTTCTGGTGGGATGGTGGCCCTGTATAAAAGACGATGGAACAAACTTAAGGGGCAAAGCCAAATATGATGTGAGCAGAGCCTGGCACCCTTAGAGCTGCAAGCTGTCACTGGTCACATCAGAGAGTACAAGCCAGAGCAATAGAGATGAATGAAAACCAGCAAGTGTCATGATGAGAACAGCAGCTGGGGCAATGGCGCAATGAATGGAGTGTTTGAATTTCCAAAAAACGAATGGAAGGAAGAGCCAGCTTTTCCAGGCAAGGGCTCTTAGCTCAGTGAAGAGAAGCAGCAGGATCAGGGCATTATAGGGCTTGATCCTGTGCAGTGCCGGTGCCATCTGGGCATATAAAAACAAGGCAAAAAACCTGAGTGGGACAAGGAGGGAGTGTAGGAAGACAAGACCCTTCATTAATGACAGAGCCTCTGTACAGCCACCAAATTATTCCTGCCTTAGAGCAGGCATAAGATCTAAAGGCCGCATATAGCTACAGGCCTTGCATACTGAGGGATTCACTAAAACCCATCTCTCCTGCCAGGCTCATTCTCTGCCAAATCCGCCCCTCTTCCAACCTGAGCTCTTGAGGCAAGGGAGTGGGCACATCAGTTCAGGGCAGAGGGCTGAGCCTAGTTCTTATCCTTATCTATGCCTGCTGTAGTCTGTTCATAACTGCACTGGAGCATACCAGCCTTGTCCTCCCTGCTGTGCTTCATGCACAGATTGAAACAGTCAAGGCCAAAGTACCGCTGCCAGCAAGGCCCACTGCACATCCTCACACCCCATAAAGCTTGAACTGTCCTGGAAACACCGTGGACTGGTATTGGGAAGGATCAAAGGTTCATACAAAATTCTACCCTAAACCAATCACTGTCAGAGAACAGTGCGGCGAAAAAGGAAACTGATTAGGAGAGGGCCTGGGGAAATAATTGAGTGGCTTTGTTCTGAAGGTGCGGGGTGGTACCAGGGGCTGAAATGGCCACCCTTGTTTTTCCTCTCTTTCAAAAAAGAAAACAGATGTTGAGAAAGTGATTAATAAACTAGCATATCTCAAGCGGGACAGAACTTGAGGCCGACTGAAGTCGGCTGAGCTTGGACGTGTAGTGTGTTTAAAAAAGAAAAGGGCAAAAATCGGTGTGGCTGTATTTAATAGGTGTGGGACAGGGCTGCTCTGAGGTGGATTGGAAAGGGAGGTCTGGTAACATCCAATACTGTTAAACCTGGAAATGAGGGTAGAACTGGAGGATCGGTGTGTGGGCTGAACTTCTGCTGGGGATGACTGGAGTAAAGCTAAAGCTGGACTGGAGAGAACGAGAGAGCTTCCATGTGTAGACCCTAAACCCTCCTTAGCCTGCTGCTTCATTGGGTTAGTCAACTGGCTGAAAATCCTGCTCACTTCCTGTGCAGCACATGGGACAGAAGCTGCCCTTACCTTAGCACATGGGTCGGCAACCTTTCAGAAGTGCTGTGCCGACTCTTCATTTAGTCACTCTAATTTAAGGTTTCGCGTGCTAGTAATAAATTGTAACATCTCTTTCTATAAGTCTATAATATATAACTAAACCATTGTTTGTATGTAAAGTAAATAAGGCTTTTAAAATGTTTAAGAAGCTTCATTTAAAATGCAGAGCCCCTGGACCGGTGGCCAGGACCCAGGCAGTGTGAGTGCTACTGAAAATCAGCTCGCGTGCCACAGGTTGCCTACCCCTGCCTTAGCAAGTTTGATTCTAAGGCCTTGTGGATGGTAAGAAAATTTGCAACAGTGTAAACAAATTGATGTAGTTACTGATGCAATATTTTTCTCTGTATAGGCAAGGCCTAAATGGGGGATCTCTAGAGTAAAGGGAACCAGGGACTCATCTTGCAGGTTTCTGATTAAAAATGCCCATCTCTTGGAGGGGGGAAGGAAGGAAGGCAGGCAGGCATCTTTCTTATCCTCTTCCACACTTTCAACCTTCAGGATTTGAGCATTATCCCCACAGCCCTAAGACCATACCCAACAGCCTCTAACCAAGCTTCTTTCAGCAAGCTCGTATTACTACAAACACCAGCGATGGCAAAGTGTCACACATAATGCTGGCTGTTGCAGCAAAGGGATTACTCTCTGCAGGTGGGAAGGTAGAGAAGCCTGTGCCTCAGCCAGGGGTTCAGAAGCAGCTGGAAATAGGAGAGTTCTACTGGTCTTGCCTACTGGACTCAGTAGGTGGCTGATCCGACAAAGCACAAAATGCAGGGTGAGACCCAACAGACTGGGGAAGCGGCCGGAGAAGTTCTCAACTGACTCTGTTGACTTACTGAAGAGCTACTGCTAGATAACAGCTGGCTAAATTAACTTGCAAGGATTTTTTTGTCATGGTTTTTTGGAGGAGCTGGATATCCAGGGCACCTGCTGAACTCAATGGGAGCTGCTGAAGGTGCTCAGCACCTCTGCAATCGGGCCAGTGCTCCAAACAGAACTGGGGGCCCCAGTCCATGTCCCAGCAGCATAAACCTACCTTTGGATAAAACAAGTATCACATCTCCTGCCTGGAACTCTAGGTCCTCAGGCTGGATGGCTTCATAACTGTATCGAGCTACCACGTGATTTGCTTCCAGCTGTTGTGGTGGAGTCTTCTGGGTATCCTCCTCAGCTTGGCCATCTTCTCTTCTGGGTAAATCTTTGTCTCCCTAATACAGGAAACAGCCCGTTGAGATGCCGCTTGGTGTTTTCTTTAACGTGCATGTCTATGTAAGAAAAGCTACTGACTGAATTTCACAGGAGGAGCTAGCAATGCTCTTATGCTGTAAGTTTACTTGTGTGTGAGATGAACTGTGTACGTCTTCTTCTATCCAGACAGACCCATTTGGTAGTTCTTGGGCAATGTAATTATCCTATATCTTCCTTATCTACTGTACCTACGGGGGGCGCTTTGGCCCAAAGGCCGGGGGAGGGGAATAGTGTGCATTCTAATGCTTTGTAAAGCATGCTGAGGCCCTTGTGTGAAAGGCATCACAGAAGTGCAAGACACTAGGAGTAGGACTTGGGCCCTTCTCCTAGGTTCACTTGTAGCCTGAAGCCTGGCTCCCAGGCTCCTGCCGTGAGATCAGCCCAGGACTCAAAGAGCCAGTGAAGTGGTGGGCATGGCCTGCACTCACCGATCCTCGCCTGGTACAGCTATGTCGAGGGGGCTGAGTTTGTCTCCAAGGCAGGAGCAAGAAATCAACAACTGGCCCACCAGGGAATCCACTCATGCGTAGGGGTCAAACCCACCCAGCCTCCCTGGGGAAAGCAGCCATTGCCAAAGCCCCTGAAGTGTCCCGCCTCCGCAAGGCTGCACTGATGCGACAGAAATGCCTTAGGGGGAAATATGGATGTGCCTTGCTTCTGTCCCCCTCTGACGCTCTGCAGTGTGCGCGCTCGGGTAAAATGCCTCTCAGAGCTGTTCCTGCAGCTGGCTGAGCGCAGCAGGAGGCCAAGCTGTCCTTTGCAGGACATTCGATCACTACTGAGATACCTGGATTCAAAGCCAGGCTTCTCTCCACCCTTGCACTCCTCATCAGAGCTAGGTTGTGCCTGCCTTTGTGTTTAGTTACCTAGGTCACCAACAACTGCAGGGCATACAGGACTGGGTGCCTCAGTAGCTTGACTCATTTTGCTAGAGGACTGGGGTTGTACACAAGGTCAAAGAAAGGTCTGTGCAAAACCAAAGGAGAATGAAGTTCTCTTGCTTGGGTCTTGCTGCTCACCTTGCTCAGCACAGGCACCTGCTCCACCATTCTAGGGATGGGGTGAAATCTGGAGTGGAACTGAGTTCTTGGGGAGACAAGTGGAAGAGGGCTCGGAAGGACCCCCACCACCAGAGACTTTAAAGGTAGAACCTCCTACAAGGGCCCTGGCATTCTCTGGAGGTGCTGTCTTTAAAAAAATAAAAATTCAAACCAGTCTCTGCACATAGCCACTGCTGGGAGTGGGATTGCTGGGGGCTTGTTCCAGGGAGCTGCCACCTGGCCCCCAGCATACCTTGCAGGCTCTCACCCTAGCAAGCCTTTTGTTCTTAGACTTTCACACAACCTCTTCCCACCTAATGGGCTGTCTAGTCCTTGAGAGATGGCCTGTGCTGCGCTGAGTGTGCTGGTCCCCTTTGCATTTGGGACCCTGGCACAGCAGTGGCCTCGGGTGGGGTGTTCCAGCCTGTGAAAGATGGGAACTGCAGGGTAGGTACGGTGGAGAAAGGGGCTGATCACTCATTTTGAGGGTCTGACTTCTTCGAGATGCACCTCTGGCCCTGCCCCCCAGTTCCTGGTAACTGGGGAGCTGGGGAGGGATGGGCATGGGCTTGTCATACAGGAGCCCAAATCTGAATAAATTGGGCCCAAATTTAGAGGGGAGCATGAGCTGAAACAGCTTCCAACTCCCTGCCCCAGTGCATGTTACCCCGGCCCAGAGTCATTCCGATTTAAGTGGACTCTCACTTACGTAATGCCCTGTCATGCACACAGGCCCCTTCTCCACTCCCACACACTCACACCACCGATTCCAAGAGGGTCCATACCAGGGTAACTGGCCACGAGCCAGGAATGTACCAGACTGCATCTACTTTAGCAGACACCTTCTGGGTCCCAGGGTGTAAGTTACACCAATGGGTGCTCCCTCAAACACGCAGGTTCTCAAACTTCATTGCATCATGACCCCCATGCCCAGACTGCATGTTTGAGGGCCATGGGGAGTTTTACACCACTTTATGTAGCACTTTTGAGTTTGGCCCTCCGTTCTGGATTTACCACATTCTCTCTATTACTGTCCCTCAGACTGAATTACTTTCAAATATCCAGATTCTCAAATACCGTATTTCTCTCCCAAATTCAGCCAGCAGGAATCCCTGCTGCTGCTAAGCTAGGAATGCTGGTGCCAGAAGAGCTGTCCACAGTCAGCGAGCATTAGAACCCAGGGTAACTGACCTCTGTGACGTCGCACCACAGTGTCAGGTAATAGTCCTTAGCGTGACTCCATGCTGTCTTCATGCTGTCCTCACTCAGAGTTACCAGCTCCTCACTCTCTGCAGGCCGGTACCTGTGCCACAGGGGAAAATTAGCATGAGACCAGAAGCTCTCTGAAGATGAGAATGATGCTGAGACAAGGCAATAGCTCACCTCAGTTTTGTATGCTCTGGTGAAAGCTCCAGTTTCTTGCACACCATGTCCAGGAGTTCGCTGTAGGTGATCCCAAGCTGGGCTGGTATTGCTACTGTATACTTGTAATGCACCTTGAGAACATATGGGCTTGAGGTAGCTGATCCTACATCCTGCAGGGGAAAAGTGGGATTGAACATTTCAATCTGCACCACAGAAGCCTTATTGTATAAATACAGGTAGTTATGACTCGTCAAAAGATGAGGAATGAGGCCTGCATAAATTGGGGCTGGCACGGAAATGGAAACCTTTCATCTCTAAGCCACTGGTTCCATTTTGACCCAGGTCACCAGCAATCTGCCAGCTGAGAGTCTTAATAGCTTTTCCAACAGGTAAGTGTCTATTGTCACAAAAGCCACCATCACAGCTAAGGCTTATTGGCAAACGCGGTGGCATTTCTAGGAGGGAAGCCAAGCCACTCATGACCACTCTGAAAGCAATTCACTCTGGCCAGGCAGGGCACGCTAGTGGAGATGGTTTAAGAGAGACTTGCATTGCCCTGGCTGTGCAGGGAGAGGACAGAGGATACCTCTCCAAAAGCTACCCCAATCATTAACTTACCAGCACAGTAAAAAGTCAAAGGATGTGCTTGGATGCATTGACAGTCTTAAATCCTGCTGTCCAGCTGACCCTCAGCCTGGCTATTACTTTTCAGAGAGGCTATCAGCCTAGAAAGTGACAAGCTCAAAAGCGCAAACATTCACCCCAAGGTACAATAAATGCTCGTGTATATGGACAGTAAGTATTCACCCTTCAGGGGTTCCTCTCCACAAGGACACAGGGACATTCATTACCTTTGCAGCTTCTTGCTGCTGTTTTCCAGAAGTACCAGGACCGTGAGCTGAATGGAGAGCAGAGGAAAAAGTAGGTGAATGGACTCTAAGCAGATAACTATTGTCACTCTCCATGCAAATATACACTCAGATTCATGGCAGCCCCCTCACCCCACATCTCTCATTACATCCAACAATGACGGATAAGCACATTAGCTTGTTGCTACTAAAATGAGTGAAATTATTAAAGTGTCATTGGGTTTTGCTGTTAGCACCTCATTGAGATGAATGGAAGCAATCCAAATTTCTGTGACTCAGGCCAATAACACTGCATCATCTACACTTGACTTCACATTTTAAAGATTAGTTTTGCAACCATAGGGCATAGAGAGAGTATTTTTTTAAACAGAAAAGCACAAATTGCTGGGTAATGTAACATAATCTGCACTGTGTGGCTATTTGTGTGGCTGAGTGAGCTCCTTAACCACTGGACCGTGCACCTAGAAGAGGAGGTTGGTTCACACTGTAACAGTGGATGAAATGTGTCAGACTTGCTCAGGGTTCAGTTTATAATGGTTTCTCTGAGAGACTAGGGGCTTGAAAAGACACTAAGTTCCAGCACTAATGGTAGCCAAGTTAGTGCAAGTGGCAGAGGTCTGGGTTTTTAGAACGGAAGGGAAGTTAGACTCCCCATGTTTAGACTGATAAACTAATGATCATGATGTACAAACATGTATGCAGCTCTTGTCTCTGATACCACTTACATTCTCAGCTCAGGGTTTCGGATCTGTGAAGATCTGTTAATGTGTGGACTGGGAGTCAAACCTCCTGGCTTCTGTTCCCAGCTCTGCCCCTGCCTTGTTGTGTGACCAAGGGCAAATCACTGGGGAGTCCCCATAACTCCAGATGCTCAACACTTTTGCAACTGATCTCTCTGTGCATCTGTTTCCTTCTCTGTACACTGCAGATAACACTCAACGCACAGGGGTAAGGTTAAATTCATGGGAACAGTTCCTCAGCTGGTGCAGTTGAAGTCAATGCAGCTATGACAGTTTATACCAGCTGAGGATTTGCCCCCTGGTTTGTTAATGCTTTGACACTGGAAGGCATTACAGAACGGCCAGCGGGCCAGGGTATTCAATATGGTCCCACTGTGAGATTTGTGCTCAGTTTTAAGGATTTTGCTGGGCTATAGAGCCTGGTGGATGTGAAGCTTCCCTGAGCCTTCTGACCCACAGAGGGCTAATTGGTGTGGCTATCAGCTCTGCTAGCATTGCTGAATGTTACTCTGCTAGTGTCTCTGAAGTACAGATGACTGGAAAAGGAAGTCTTTTTTTCTGGGAACTTTTAAACTGAGACATTTTTAGGTTTTTATGAAAAATTTAACAAATTGTTGGAAAAACTGGTAAATGCTCAAACTAACTCTCATTCTGAAAAAGTGCCATTCTTGGTCTTTTTTTTTTTTTCTTTTTCTAAATGAAAACTTTCATCCAGTTCTTTAGTTCCCTCCTTGCTGAAAGTGATTTTGTTTGGCCCGTGGCCTTTGAAAGTGATTGCTTTTTTCCAAACAGGCCAGCCAGCTGCCAGTGTCCATGTCCCTGTCCAACACCTGATTATGTTCACAGACAGCTGTGTCTGGCTCTAAAGCAAGTTCAGATGCAGCTGTTTCCACCTGCAACCAGCCACCATCCAATCCAGTGCAAAGTGGCCCCTTTGCTGACAGTCTGAGCAGAGGGCAAGGAGTGACATGGTAGAGGTGGTTCTCCTGCTCAGGATGGAAGCCTCGTTCCAGAGCCTCTGCCTACCCTGCTGCTCCTTGGTTCTGCCTGTTGTGGGGCCATGCAACGCTTCATTCACCAGCACAGCACTGCCCACGATCCAGCTCAGACTAGGGGATTGGTGACTGTTCATTGTCAATGCTTTATAGAGGGTTGGCTGTCAATAGCCAGGCTCCTGCAGGCAGTGGCTAATGACCACTAGCTTAGAAGTAAGCTTAGGTGTTTCCTGCTCATGTTAAGCTTTTTAGTCCCTGGGGTTATGCCACTTCAGGAGTTGCAGTTTCTTCAGAGGGAAGGGGAAAATTAAAGTTATGCTCAATATCTGAATAGGGTTAAAAGATTTAGAACATAAAACTGGCCATATTCAGTCAGACCAATGGTCCATCTAGCCTGGTGTCCTGTCTTCTGCCAGTGGCCAGTGCCAAATGCTTCAGAAGGAATTAACAAAACAGGCCATTATCAAGCGATCCATCCCCTGTTGTCCACTCCCAGCTTCTGCCAGTCAGAGGTTTAAGGACATCCAGAGGATGGGGTTGCTTCCCTGATCATCTTGGCTAATAGCCATTGATGGACCTAACTTCAATGAACTTAGCTAATTCTTTTTTGAACCCAGTTATACTCTTGGATTTCACAACATTCCTGGGCAAAGAATTCCACAGGTTGACTGTGTGTTGTGAGATGCGCTACTTCCTTATGTTTGTTGTAAACCTTATGTTAATTTCATTGAGTGACCCTGGTTCTTGTGTTATATGAAGGGATAAATAACACTTCCCTATTCATTTTCTCCACACCACTCTTGATTTTATAGACCTCAATCATATACCCTCTCAGTCATCTCTTTTCTCAGATGAATAGTCCCAGTCATCTTTAATCTCTCCTCATATGGAAGCTGTTCCATATCCCTAATTGTTTTTGTGGCCCTTCTTTGTACCTTTTCCAGTTCTAACATTTTTTTGAGATAGGGTGACCAGAACTCCACATGGTATTCAAGGTGTAGGCATACTATGGATTTATATAGGGGCTTTATTTTATGTTCTGTCCTATTATCTATCCCTTTCCTAATGGTTCCTAACACTGTTAGCTTTTTTGACAGTCACTGCACTTTGAGTGGAGAACACATCTTCATGGTCCCTGAAGACCTTGGCTAAGACCATAAGTCAATGTAAAAAAAAAAAAAGTCCCTCTGCAGAGTCCACTGAACATAAGAACATCCATACTATATCAGACCAAAGGTCCGTCTAACCCAGTATCCTGTCTTCTGACAGTGGCCAATGTCAGGTGCTTCAGAGGGAATGAACAGAACAGGTGATCATCAAGTGATCCAACCCCTGTTGCCCATTCCTAGCTTCTGGCAACAGAGGCTAGGGACACCATCCCTGCCCATCCTGGCTAATAGCCATTGATGGACCCATCCTCCATGAATTTATCAAGCTCTTTTTTGAACCCTGTTACAGTTTTGTCCTTCGCAACATCCTCTGGCAATAGTTCCATGGGTTGTGCGTTGAAATACTTCCTTTTGTTTGTTTTAAACCTGCTGCCTATTCATTTCATTTGGTGACCCCTAGTTCTTGTGTTATGAGAAGGAGTAAATAACACTTCCTTA